>NC_057810.1:45333950-45361025 GCF_018294505.1 Triticum aestivum
CTGTTTTTTCATTTTTTTGCTGTTTAATTTTTAGTGCTAGATTGTGTTAGTGTTAGTGTTAGAAAAGAATTAGAAGAAGTAGTAGAAAGATGAAAAAGAAGAAGAAGAAAAGAAGTAGAAGAATAAGAAAAGAAGAAACAAAAAGAAGTAAAAAAGTAGAAAAAAGATGAAAGAAGAAGAAGAAGAAAGGAAAGAAGAAGAAGAAGAGAAAGAAAGAAGAAGAAGGATAGAAGGAAACACCCCGACCCCCTGACCTCGATACCACACTCCGACACGACACCCAGACACCCCGACACCCGACCCCCCGAGGCCGACGGGGTCTTTTATTTGTGAATTATTAGTTAGGTTATATATTTTTCGATTTTGTTATGAAAAACATCATATATAATTGTGTTGATCGGGTTGATTTAAATGTGCAGTTGTTTCACCGCTGCGAGGTTTGGTGTTCGACGACCTCGCCGTGCGTTTGACGAGATCTGCCCTTCGTTCGTGGGTGAGCACAAATGACATGTCCTCCTCCCCGATTAATTATTTGCTCTGTTCCGTGTTCGTGTCGATGAAATTTGATAGCTAGCTATATATGTGTCTTGAATCATCAGTGTGCGTAACCAATATGTGTTTCCCGCTCGAAAGCATCACAGTTATAAATATGCATGCATTTGCATATTTATAACCTTGATTCTTTCGAATTGTCCAACGCTATCCATGGACAGCCCGAGTATGTGTAGATTAGTTCATATTCCCATACACTTTGCTCCGGATCCGATGCATAAATTTCGTCAGTGCCTCCCTTCTTGTTCTCCGGGTACACATCCTCTCTGTTTATTGCAGAGACGTGTATCAGGAGAACAGCAGGGAGGTGCTGCCAAAATTTTGTGTCGGATCTGGAGCATAGCATGGGAAAATGAACCCTATCTACACATACCCGTGGCTCCATAGCCATTGATCCAGAGATTGCTCCTGAGACCACGGTGAGTTTAATTTGAATGGACGTTACTTGCTAGTCTTAACATTTGAGTGTTATCATGCTAACGAAACATTGAAAATGACCTTTGGTGCAGCGTAACTCCACACAAGCATCACACGATCCTTCTCTAGCTACTGGCACGAGCCAGCCCGCTTCTACACCTCCATGATCAAGGTAAGTTTCTCTAGTTTTTTTCTTAACAAATGCATAAAGACCTAGACTTAGCTTTATTTCCTCCAATATGCTTACCTTAATGACCTAGAGTTAGCTTCTTTTCTTCCAAATGACTTAATAAGCTTACTGACCTCCAAAACCAGACATTTTACCTAAGTTAGCTCTAAAACAATCTATACTTAGCTTTTTTCGTCCAAAATGACCTAAGTTAGTTATAATATGCTTAGTTAACTAGATTTGCTCAATAATGACATGTACTTAGCTTACTTATGTAAAAAATGGCATAATTAGCTTAGTTAGCTCATAAACGATCCATTTTACCTAAGTTACCTCACAAACGATGGCGTGCTTCTTCTTCTAGTCTTCTTCTTCTAGTCACCTTTTCCTAACTTTCTTATTTGCCATTTTGCAGATTTCATTCACTTCTCAGAAGCTAGCTTGCTATGATGGAGTGCTTGTTTTTTATTTCATTCTCTTCTAGTATTCTTCTAGCTTGCTACGATGGAACTTGCTATCTTGATGAAACTTTGCATTGTAATATGTATTTGCAACTTCCTAATGGTTGCAACTTATGTGTATGTGCAACTTGCTATGTATGAATGGATGGAACTATATATGTATGTACGATGAAACTTATGTGCTGTTAAATAGCCTTGTGAAATATATCTATATATGTCATATATATTTGCTGTGAAAATTGTTGGATTAAAAAAAACAGAAAAAAGAGCCAATATGCAGGCTCTTTGCCGTCCGCCACCGACGGCAAAGGCCACTTTGCCAACAGCCGCGGACGGCAAATGTGGCACGTGGCAGCCAACTGTGCTTCCTGGGAGCTGACCTATTTAGTCAGTTTGCCTACAGTGGCAGACGGCAAAGGCAGGACGAATTTTGCCATCAGCGGAGGACGGCAAAGTTAGGACGAATTTTGTCGTCAGCGGCGGACGACAAAGTCCTACCGTTAGCCACCTAACGGACTAACAACGAAATTTTTGGTGTCCTTGTTCTTTGCTGTCCGCTGCTGATGGTAAAGGCCCTTTGCCATCAGCCATCAAAAGCGGACCACAACGTAGCTCTTTACCGGACCTTTCTTTGCCGTCCACTTTTGCCGTCTGTGGCGGACAGCAAAGACCTTTGCTGTCCGCCATTCATGCCTTTGCCGTCTGCCGTGGCAGACGACAAAGTAGCTGATTGCTGTAGTGTGATGGGGTTATTCACGGAATAGCACGCTATATTGGGCTAAAATGGTATAGCTTGTAGTGTGCTTTTTTTTGGCAGCCCATTAGCCCAAGGACACAAGTCTGACCTAGCCCAAATAGGAAAAATAGCCAGTCCCCCATCCAACCAAGCGCTTCTAGTCCCCAAATCTATACTTTATTCTCCACCCAGCCATGCGGTCCTATGCGCCGGTAGCGGCAGCTTCTTCTTCCTCCTATTCGGCCCGTCTTCTTCCGTTCCTTGCTGGTCTTCATCTGTTCTCCACCGTTCCCAAGTTTGCGGCAGCAGATGTCGCAGCCAGCTGCACCGATGACAAGTGAGGCACTAGGCAAGTCCTTTGGGCTTGCAAGTCCATGATGTATGTGTTGGATCATGATGTTTGCTAGATCATAGTGTCCGATTATATTACAAGTTATCCATCTTAACACCTAGTACTCGATTGATTGATCGTCGCTTTATTAAATAGCTAGCTACATGGAGTACTTCAGTATCCGGCAACGAGAGTTTATTCTTTAGCAATGGAGATCCTGGCGGCACCTGATTCTAAATTTGTATATTTTTGCTATGTTGTTGCCTCATGGGTTGTTGATGTTCGGCCACATTAAAGCTTTTTGCATTTTATTATTGAAGTATATCATTTATTCTTGCTAAAATCCTTTAGTTTTAGGCTATACATGGCATTACTTTGAAACACCATTTGTAAATAGCATGCTATAGCGTGCATAGCATATGGAGGAGGCCACCCTATTTCTCTTAACATGCTATTTTTTTGTTGCTTTTTAGAAAGGAACAATCATTTATTGTTACTGCTGAATGCACACTGCTCACTCCCACAAACAATTCATCATAGAACATGAGGCATGTGCACAGATTCTTCTCCACCTTTAGCTTGTATCTCCGGTAGTAAAATAAAATATCAGAAAATATGTAGCCTGGACCACAACATTAGCTCGTAGATGCTTCTTGGGGAAGTTGTATAGGTAACTAGGGCCTATACATTTATCTGCAAAATAAAATGTTGCAGGAGGATTATATACATAAGGTAACATGATTTATATGAATGTAAAACAACACATTATATTTCTAATGCACTGTCATCTCATTTTTCATATTTGAAAGAACTTATTCTATCATCCTGCCATCCCACGGTAACGAAGTAGCCAACTAGATCGACCCCGCATGCAAACCTCCTTCCTGTAGTAGCTGGAGGTAAAAAGATCCATCAGTTTTACTACTGGAAACCAAGTGTATTACGATCAAACCTAAACCCAAAATTAAGTTGAAAAGGTGTTTACCACATTTACTACAAAATGCAAAGCATTTTATCATCAAGTTTAATGCCAGATTAAGTAGTAGACGTATCTAGTATTTTTTTTACTACATAACAGCAAGCATATTACGGAATGAATAAAAAAAATTAGTCCATGTGTTTGTTAGGTTGTCTGCACGTACGCCAGAGCACTGAATAGCACCTGCATATGTAGTAAAAAGATTATTATTTTCTACTACATGTTACATAGGTCTTTACGACCGATAGTGTGCACGGGCTTACGCAGTAAAGAAATCAATAATTTTTACTATATGTTACATGAGACATTACTATCAATATATGATCATGCATCTGAGTAATGAAGTTAACACTTTTTAGTATTATCACACGGCCTATTAATATCAATATATGACCATACATCTATAGTAATGAAGTTAACACTTTTTACTAAATGTTGCATAGGCTATTACGACCAAATGTATAGAGGAGCACGAGGATGGGCTTATGTTTTCTGGATGACTAGGTGCACCATACGGCCAACATGTTTTCTGGTTGATTGGGTTCACCATACGGCCGGATTGCAGAATAAGGATTTTGCGCTCAAGCGCAGTTTAGCGCCACCATATAGTAAAACTAGCAAATATATAGGTAAAATGTATGTCTGTATGATTTACAACCACATTAATTCAAACATCATGGATGATGGTGTAACTCAGATGACATTATTCACACTAAAATGTTGTTATCTCTTGGGGGTACATCTGGAACATTCTTTCGATCTCCAGCAATTGCCTACAAGTATGAGTGGACATACATAAGCATGGGGCTATAATTTCATCCAAACCCATACACTCACCCCACACATAGACTCAACCCAACACTCCCTCTCAACTTATAAAGAAACACCCACCTCATATGGGTGATAAGTATCTATCGTTACTATCATACTCCAAGCTAAATTATATTGCTTGAGTCCTAACCCTGAGTCAGACCATCTACTACATAATTACAAAAGCTTATGTCATTTAATTCTACTAGCAAACATTCATGTGTGTTGCAACGAGAGAAACAAGTCTGCCCCTAGCTGAGTAAGCATGGCTCAAGACTCCCACGGGTCTACATCCTCTATTTCAATATGGCGCCCTACCCGTGTCACTACTTATCCTTCTTTCCACCCTCACTGATAGTGAGCGTGGTGTGCACGTAGCATAGTATGTCTAATGGTCAATCCCAAGGCGATGATCTCGGCCACCGCATGGCTCACCTTCATTGAACCACAAAAGTGAAAGAGAATGTTTCAAACAACTTTCAGTTTGGTAAAGTACTAGCTTAAATATCATAGAGCACTAAGCAAAAAAAATTGCCCATTGAAATATTAGCCACAATAATTGCTTCTAAATTTATGTGGCTTCCTTCTATTTGTGTATTGGGTATGAGTGATAACATATCTAGTCTCAAAAGACAACAAATAAATGAGAGAAAAAAGAGAGTATTATTAAAATTGCATCCACGCCTTATATACTCAAATGAGACTGAAGAAGCAATATGTCCTTTATATACGCACAAATGGATAGAGCCATTTAGAACTTTTTTGAATTATAAGCATCAACTTGTATGTCGTGCCACTTGGTCCACAATGAATTCACTAATGCTGGGAGCATGTATCATCTCAATGGCTTTGTTTCTATGTTTCTGAAGAGAAAATTCATAACTCATAAATCGAACACCATTGACCCCACTTGTGAAAGACTGGATCATCATTCTTTAGGGACCCCTCCCTCTTTTCAATATCCTCCAGTGACAGAACAAGCACTATGAGACGCAACCTAATGAACTATTAGATCTGGAGAATAAAACACTCCACATCATGTTTACTCAAGCACATGTAGGATGGATCAAGAGCCAACCGTGAACTTTTAATTGAATTTAAAATCTTCAATGACAGATCAAAAGCATATCATGAAATTTAAAAACCATCAATGAGCGCCACCAGTCGACCTCGTCATTGGTTCTATCCACCTTGACATCCATGGCAAGAGGCTCGTGCAACAGATGCGATGAAATCCTATAACCTCCTCCTTCTTAATAGGGCACAACCATTGGGAGCGATCTGAGCGAGATGATGGCGCCCCGATGTAATAGTACGGGTGCTGCCGTGCCACGGGGCATGACCAGGGAAGTAATATACGCTAGATTCCGGTGAAACAACACTCGATTCCTCCTGTATAGAGCCTCCTCAACACCTCCGATAGCCTCCTAGCCAGGTAGCACACACGATAGTACGCGTAGAGGCGCTAACCTTTCTATGACACTTCCGGCAAAGGCTTACAATACAACGGTGGTGGCAAGCGGCCATATGCTGCAAATATACAACACTTCGGCTCCACCCGCAAAATTTGCTCCAAACACGGTACCATGCAGGACCTCAATAAAATGGTTATTTTATATCGCTTTGTGCCAGAAACACTGCTCCAACAACTTCCCTAAAATAGGACACCCATGAGATGACAGCAAGGTGCATTTTAGGGCACCAATTATAGGCTGTTGTTGCAGATGAACATTTTCTGGTGCCCTAAAATTCACTTTTTGGTGCCATGAATTTTACTCCAACTGCTTTTCTGCACCCTATTATAGGGCTATGGTTGGAGATTCTATGAGTTTTCTTAGGGTTTTTGAATTAGCTTCTCAATTTTTGAATTTCCCACATTGTCGAGTCTCACTAGAAAGCACCAAGAGCAAGGAACTATGCCTCCTCTCTTCTTCCGTACCAGACATTCTCTTTTAGCTTACTTGAGGAAGAAAAATTAACAACCGGGTTCAATGCAACTAGCACACCAAGGCTCTAAATCCATCACACTCCTTCCTACCTCAAACACCAGCCACCCCTCCTACAAGAAGTTCTCATTTGCCTTCTTTTAGCAACCAGCGAAAAAACTTCTCCTTCACTCCACTATAAGACAGCAACATTAGCAGCCCAAAAATAGATTCGGGCAACACAACTCTTCTCTACTTATTTGCTATAGTACTCGCTACAACAGCCACTACCTCCAGTTGATACTATTTGTCCATACCTCGCTCATCTCTCCTTTCACCACCACAAACCAACACCGCAGACCTGCAGGTCCTTTTACTTGCACGCACTATCGACCGTCGTCTCGGATCAGCTATTGATTTTGAGCAGCCAACCAGCCACATATTCGCCTCTTGCTGCTACCGCCAGCAACCACGACCTACAGTTCCTGGATGAGCCACGAGGAGGGGCCCCGGTTCCTGGTTGCCAGCAAAAAGCATCAATGCCGATTTTCTGCGCCGCTCCGCGCTCCTGGCCACAAGCACCACTTCTCTCTACACTATTCCACCATCGTCGGAGGTTGTCCCCTGCTCCAGACTAGTTCCTCTCTGCTAAAGGCTACGCCTCTGCTGCAGCTTCTCCCATGAAATTTCGCCCTCACTCTAGAAGCTCCACTAGCACCAGAACCTCTCTTCACCCACAACTACGACTACGAGCACCAGCTTTTCTCTCATCGCTAGCAATGGCTTTAGTTGTAACCTGGGTGTCATACCATGTCTCTTTTTACAGGAACGATACCATATTGTTTCTTGGGGGAAATCTGTAACACTCTCTTGCTCTCTAGCTATAAACTACATGTATGAGTTTATATAAACAAGGGTGGGTCTTTGGGCCATGCCCATACACACACCCCACACATACACTCAACCCAATAAATATCCTTACTAGGTTGTTGATTGTTAGAAGTTTGCACCGTGTTTCTAAGTTATGTAACTATTTTATTACTCAATCCAGTCATATCTCCATTTCATTACATAATACGTGTTGAAGTCTTCAAGTTGAAGGGTAGGACGCGAGATGATCATGGTCCTTTCGGCAACACTTTTCATAATTTTACAGGGAAAGCACATACATTTTCTATTGGTGCTAATTAGTGGGGCATATTGTCCAAAAAGACTTTGATAGCGAGAGGCCAATGAGGTCCAAACATGTCAAACTCCAACAAAACGAGTATTTCGTCTATTGTATGAATTATAGAGGGTATTAACATGGTAATTATTTCGGGATTAAAACATTTCATTGTTCCAACATATCCACTACATATGATTCTATTCTTTTTGTATGCAACATGAGTTTGCATATATATTAAAGATTTTTTGTATTGGTCATCAAATAGTGTATATTTCCGTATGTATATGTGGACTTTTGTTCAAGTCTATTTTCCTTTTCCTGCTCAAATATTCCATGCATCATTTTTGAGAGGGAAATAGTGGAAAGATCCTACTAGGCTTCTAGAAATTATTCTGGTGGAAAATGTACAATGGAGGGAGGGTAGCCAGAGCTACCTTATAAAGTATGTAAGCACTCTTGCATTGCCTCTGAGTCTAGGTTTTGCTCTTTATGTATTATTAGCAAATTATTATTTGAATATTCTAAAACATTCATGAATGGTTGGTGTGTTACCATCAAATATGATCATGCTATTGTTTTTGTTCCTGGTTTTACTTTCTTCTAACGTAGAAACGACTTACATGCCTAAATTCCACTCTTGTTTCAACATCCACCAAATGTGTTGGCTAAAGTCACATACAAAAGTAAGCGTGTTGCAGTCCTTCCTTCGAATATCTCTATTATAGATCGTATCAAGTAAAAGTCAGAAAAGATCCTATGTTTATGTTCACAATATGGCTTCCATATCCATGACATAGGGGTGGCAGAAGGATCATGATTGGTTATAGTCTTGTAAAAAGATATACCGTAAAAAAAGAACCTTGCCCATAGTGAATTTCAAGGAGCCATCATCATCAAAATAGCTTAATTTATTAAGAATAATGACAAGGTTATTGCATTGGGCGTATGCCATGGATGATAGGGACGAAACATATCATATATAGATTCATAGGTTAAGGCCTTCTGAATGGTGTTCCCCTCGTCAATAGTAAAATAATGCAATTTGGTGGATTTAGATTGCATAGGATGATCAGAACATGTGTGCTACCAAAACGAAACAGTGTCACATCTTCGAAAATCACATTTAGCCAAAGACTACAATTGGTTCCATGGAGACATACAATCTCTCCACCAAAAGGAGCAATGCCAACCAAAGTGTTGTGGGGCAGACATGTTAGAGTAATGAGCTTGCAAGATGAAGTTCATCCATGGGATGTTCATTTTGTTCGGAACTTCATCAGTAGAGCAGAATTCTGCACTCTCAGATGAAGTACCTCTTCCCACCAAACAATATCTTTGCCTACATACAAGATCACATTTTGATCACTTTCTTACTGAATGTATGAAGCATAATTGATTGTTTTTCAAATTAGAATTAATATAATTCGTCTTTGCGCGACAACACATGCATATCTTGGATTGACCAGATTTAATGATAATGTGATGTACATAATATATTTATTTATTTTCCACTGCAATCATGAAGTAGGATCAAATATTTTAGATTGAGAAACAAATATTTAGTTGTTTTGAATGGTGGACGTTGAAATCATGTTGTTTCTGATTACAGGAATTCCATGTGTACTCTTTGCATGGGGAAAAATTCAAGATATTGTCTCTCTGAAAACCATAGAGATCAAAGGAAGTGTGAAATGGGGGGATTTTAAAAATCTCCTTAAGGATCTTCGTCACTCTCAAAATTGTTCAATAATGGTAATACCACTTTCTTACATTATAGAACATTCATCCTTGTTCTTATGATTTGACATCTCCCCTTTTAGAATTATTTTACTTTTGTGCTAAAATGAGTTTGAAATTGTATTTGATATACCTAGATAACTATGTCTTCTATAGCGTCAGTTTGCTTTCATCATAAGTTTTAATAGTTACTGAAACATCACAGAAATAAGCATGAACTGATTTTTACTTGCAACCAATATCGTATTAGGTGATTTGCCTATTTTCGAATATTGAGTCTTCAAAAAATGGCTTAGAGGGAATGAAGCGGGTAAGATTGACACTTAATTTTTCATTTATAGTCTTTAGAAGGTATGGAAATTCAGAATATTATGTTTAAGATATTTATGACAGTGATGCAGGTTGCAAAGATGTTAAAAGTGAACAAAACAATTGGTTTAGCAACAACAAAAGATGGTTCATATATTTATGTATGTCCTGGACACAAGGTCATAATAACAGTCCTTGCAAAATATGGTTTCTGGAAAGGCGCATCAACAATCGATACAAACCAAGATTTGTTAATAGGTTTTGTTGTACGAGACCTGAGTAAACACCTGCAATGGAGAGGTAAGTACTGCTAAAATACAAGAAATTGGGGGCACTCGTGTGGAATCACAAGAAGTGATATGCGGTAAGCTTGTATTATCTATTAGCCCACATGCATGGAAGTCTTATTCTCGCGATGTCCTCCTCTGGTACTTGCTGATCATGGACGTCATCCTTCTCTTTTTTCATATCAACAATCATACCATCTTCATCCTCTTCATCAACCAGTAGATGATGGCCGATATTTTCGGCGTCCTCCTCTGGTACTAGCAGAGCAAGGCTCATATTGTCTATATCCTCCGCCTGGCCTACTAGGTCATGTCTTCCATGCTCGGCGTCCTCCTCTTGAACCACCAGGTCATTGATTACATCCTCGACATCCTCCTCAATCCTCATGCAGTAGAATGTCAATACATCTTTCATCATCTTCTTCCTTGTCCATCGCGCTCAAAATTTTGCACTAGAATATTTCAAGCCCTTAACAGACCATGGAAAAAGCAGCGGTATTTCTCCTGACCAGCAAAAATGGATGGTTAGTGAATGGCTTGAGACGGACTATGTTATTGCACGTTCACAACACTTGAAGCCACCTGGCAGTTCTGCTCCATGTCATTTGTGGCATAGAATGTCGTGCCCAAGGTTCGAGAATAATCATCCTAGTTTTGAATGATCAGAAGGCTTCTCTAGCTATAGCTCCACATATTACTCTAGATTCAAAAATGGGCCAGGTGGCATGCCTCCCAACTAAAGTCATTAATGAAATTGCAGCTTTGTCCCAAGAAACATTCTGAATGATTTGTCTTAGACTATTGTATTCAGAATTACAAGGAAGACACCAGGAGATGGGTTCTTCTTTCTATTTCGAATCGGGCCAATTACTCCCAATATCCGTAGAACATAATTCCCGATGTGTACAATGATGCAGATGACATTTCATAATCTCATGATAGCATCCATGTTTGCCAGGCACTACTATGTTCCAACCTTCATTGCTACATGTATCTTCACATTTGGTGATTGATGAGGTTATTATCTAGTTTTCAGCATAGTCACTCATGTTTTAGCTAGATTGAGTTATGCATTAGTTTAATATTTCACATCGAGTCAAGTAGATGTTCACTTTCACATTTGAGCTATTGCTAATTGTCATGTACAAAACATAACTAATCTCCCTCAATGAATTCTTAGTATGTTTCATTCATTCACTATAAATCATTAACTATTTCTAGAATTGTCGTTACTGACAAAAAAATTACAAAAGTTGTCAACGCCAAATTAATTGAAGAAAATTCCAAGTTTGTTAAGTCCACTTTCGATAGTATATGAGTCAATTTATCCTACCAAAACCGTCCCTTGAGAATCAATGCCCATGTAAAATATCTATACCTACTAATAAAGCAAGGTGTGTTTCTCCAATTTTTTCATCCGTTCACCTTTGAAAGTATTTTTTTCTCTATTCGATGTGGTACTAAACTTTTATGCGTCTATTCGCTAGAAAAGAAAAAAGATTTGTCCAGAATTCTATAATTGGGTCGCGCACGCTCTGGCCCAATGAAGCCAGCGCACTTATTATTGCCCACGTAGTTTTTTTGCATGGTAATATGTGTCTCATTCATATCATAAAGAACAATGTATAAGTCACGTAAGAACCGACATGACAAAACTGAAAAGATAGCAGAACATCTCTGAGGTTGACACTATCGCCCGTCACCTGCCTCCGGCACCACCACAGCAGCCACCGAAGAAAAGAATGACGGATCACCACCTCACCCGAGCTCGACGCGGCTCCATCGCTGATATGCAGCTTTGCGGACCTCCAAGGTGGCTCACAAAAAGTGAAGCCATTGCCGTTGAACGAATCAGACCGGGCAACACCCCGGACACGCCATCGAACTCTAGATCTGGCACGCCACCATGACTAAGACGCCGAAGGAGGAAACCATACCTGCCATCCACGAACCACGAACCCAGCACACGTTCCGTCTTCCAGATGTCGTCGATGCAGACCACAATCTGCATCCGCTCCAAGACTACCTCCCAAGTTCCACGCCGACGCTGGAGCAAACGTCGTCGCAACGACGGAGCCCGAGGACAAAGGACCACCACGAGGATACCGCCGCCGCCACACCATCCTTGCTTGAACAGACTGATTTCCAAAACCATCGCCAACCATAGGACCGATGGCCTCGTCAGGAAAGGATCTGAAGAATATTTATTCAGCGTCGTCATCGTCACCGCTGAAGCAAAGGCGATGAACAACCTAAAAACCTAGACTACGAATGAGTAAAAACGATTCACACGCGATAAATAGTTGAAGCTGCCCACAGGACGCCAAAAACTGGGTCGGCATTTTTCCCCTTTTTAGATATTCTATTTCTTTTTTTTCTGTCCTTTCTCTTTCTCTTTTATATTTCCCCTAGATTTTACCATCTTTATTTTTATTTTTTCTGTCAAATAAAAATTTACAAAAATATTCAGAATTTCAATTTTTGTTCAAATATTGAAAATATGGTCAGAGTTCAAATTTTTTGTTTCGGATTTGAATTTTTTTCTCATTTTTTAATTTTTTTGTATTTTTCAAAAATTCTTAGATATTTTCTAATAAACTACATTTTATAAAGTGTTCCATATATAAAACTATTTTTGTTTCAGTGACATGTTCACAAATCCAAAATAATTTTTTTGTCTAAGAAAACATTTTCCTATTTTTTCTATAATACTCCCCTTTTTAAAAGATAAAAAATTCAAAAATATTTGGTTTTTATAAAATTATCATGTTTTCGAAATATTGTTTCTGAATTTCAGAAACTATTAATTTTCTATTTTTGTGTTTTTCGAAAATATTGGATTTTTCAAAAAAGAATTGTTGCATCTTTTGAAAATTGTTTGGCATTTAAAAAATTGTCATGTTTCCAAGATATTCGCCAATTCATATTTGTACTGAATGTTAAAAAAATTAAAAAATATTTCTAATATTACGCTATAATATCTTATTAAATATTCGCGATGCGCCATTGGTTGGTGGTGCATTGTCGTTCTATGCTGGTTAACTATAAATGAAAGAAATTGTGGACACATGCCAATAAAAGAGAATATGTTGTTTTGCTTTAATTAGAGCAAAATGATGGGCACTTGAGCACTAAACCCTCAAATATAAGGGACACTCATGCCTGATCATGCTAATGAAATGGGATTCATGTATTGCAATTAATGATTCACCTGGTTACGCAGTCGTAGGATAGAGTGGTCGAAGCAACTGTGCCCGAAGGTTGCCGCGCAGCCACCAAATGAGGAGGCAGGCACAACCCAAAGATAGAGGCAGACCCGGAGGAAAAACCACACTACTATCGAGATTTCCTGTGTCATACATGTCCAGCGAGAAGACCATAACTCCTTCTTTGTCGCGTACTATTGTGCAGACCCTTTTTTTGGACGAAACATCAATTATCTTTCCCGTTGCTTCTCACAAAAAAATGTCTCTCCCGTTGCAATGCACGGGCATATGTGCTAGTAACTAATATCTCAGAATATAATTGACATCGTTTTACCATGAATTTTATGTACTAAAAATCATATGCGTAGAAAAAGATTCGAAATACAATTAAAAAAACTTTTGTCATTTCAAGTTTGTTTAATTAGTATATAACACAAAAATATGGTAAAAATATATGGAAAACACACATTTTTTACAATGAGAATAATAGTAACCTAATACAACATTGTAATTTCATAATAAGTTAACAATGGATAATGATGATCCACGTGCATCAAACATGCCTATGACAAAGCTATGTTTGCCAAAGGCGCATATTTGAAAATGTGATCACATTTGGATGAAAGTTTCTTTAGACAAATTAAATAATATGTGTTCATGATACAACTTTATAAAACACACTACATCGTGCTTACTCAAGCACATGTAGGATGGATTAAGAGCCAATCGCGAAGTTTTGATTGAATTCTAAAATCGTAAATAACAGATCAAAAGAAGATTATGAAATATAAAAACCATGAATGAACTCCACAGGTCCAACTTGTCATTGGTTCTATCAACCGTAACCTCGGTGGCAAGAGACCCGTGCCACACACACGACAGTGGTCTATAACCTCCTCCTTGTTAGGGCACAACCACCGGGAGCGGTCTGAGCGAGATGATGGCGCCCTGATGTGGAACTATGGTAGCACGTATCCAACACACTCACCGTGGACCCATTCCATGAGGTAAGGCTTGCAAGCTTCCCAACGGGTCTCCTTCTTCTCCTGCCAGTACCTCCACCGCAACGGAATCGTTGTGTCCAGCGAAATCCCACTCGAGTCCTCCTACATAGAGCCTCCCCAACACCTCCTACAACCTCCTGGCTAGGAAGCACACACGATAGTATGGGTACAGGTGCTAAGCTTTCTATGACACTTCCAGCGAAACCTTGCCCTATAACGGCTGCGACAAGCGGCCATATGCTGCAAATATACAACACTTCGGTTGCTTCCGCAAAATTTGCACCAAACGGGAGACAAGGCAGGACCTTAATAAAGTGGTTGTTTTATATCACTTTGTGCCAGAAAAACACCTCCAACTACTTCCCTAAAATAGAAACCCCACAAAATGACAACCGCGGGTTATTTTAGGGCACCAATTTTAGGCTGTTGTTGGAGATAATCATTTTCTGTTGCCCTTAAATTCACTTTTTGGTGCTTCAAATTTTAATCCAATTGCTTTTTTTGCGGCCTATTATAGGGCTGTGGTTGAGGATTCTATGATTTTTTTAGGATTTTTGAATAGGTTCTCAATTTTTGAATTTCCCCCATTGTCCAGTCTCACTAGGAAACACCAAGAGCAAGGAACTATGCCTCCTCTCTTCTTCCCTACCAGATATTCTCTTTTAGCTTACTTGAGCAACACCAATTAACATAGGTTCAATTCAACTAGCACACCAAGGCCCTAAATCCACCATGTTGCTCCCTATACCACAAACACCAGCCACACCTCCTACATGAAGTTCACATTTGCCTTCTTTCAACAACCAGCAAACGAACTTATCCTTCACTCCACTATACGATAGGAGCATTAGCGTCCCAAAAACAGATTCAGGCTGCACAACTCTTCTCTACTTTTTTGCTACAGTACTTACTACAGCAACACCGCTACCTTACCTGATAGTATCCGTACATATCTCATAAATTTGTCCTTTCACCACCGCAGACCTGCATGTCATTTTACTTGCACGCACTATCGACAGTCGTCTCGGATGAGGTTTTGATTTCGGGCAACCGCCTCTTGCTGCTACCCCTAGCACACACGACCTACAATTCGTGCATGACTCACAAGGAGGGGCCTCGATCTCTGGTTGCACGCCAAAAGCTTCAATGCTGATTTGCTGCGCTACCCCGCGCTCCTGACCACAAGCACCTCTTCTCTATTCTCTAGTCCACCACCACCACCAGACGTTCTCCCTCCTGCTCCAGACCAGTTCCACACAAGACCAGTTCCTCTGTGCTAAAGGCTACGACCCTGTTGTAGCTTTCCCATGAAGTTTTTCCCTCACTCTAGAAGGTCCACTAGCACCAGAACCTCTCTTCACCCACAACTATGACTACAAGCACCAACTTTCCTCTTGCCACTAGCAATGGCTTTAGTTGTAACTTGGGTCTCATACCATGTTTTTTTAACAGGGACCATATAAAGTTGTTTCTTGGGGGAAAATCTATAGCACTCTCTTGCTCTCTAGCTATAACCTACATGTATGAGTAGATATACACATGGGTGGGCCTTTGGGCCAAACCCATACACACACCACACATACACTCAACCCAGCATATATCCTTACTAGGATGTTGATTGGTAGAAGTTTGCACTGAGTTTCTAAGTTATGTAACTATTTTACTACTCAATCCAGTCAAATCTCCATTTCCTTACATAATAGGGGTTGAAGCCTTGAAGTTGAAGTGTATGACGTGAGATGATCTTGGTCCTTGAGGCGTCACTTTTCATAATAGTATAGGGAAAGCACTTACATTTTATATTGGTACTAACTAGTGGGGCACATTGTCCAAAAAGAATTTGATAGCGAGAGGCCAATGAGGTCAAAACATGTTAAACTCCAACAAAACGAGATATGTTTCTCCATTGCCTAATAACAACAAAGGGGTCTCTTGGTTTCTTTCTGATTGCAATCTAAGTATGACTAGCTGCTATTTTATATATATATATATATATATATATATATATTCCTTTTAACTCTATTTTTTATAAAATATGTTTCGAATATTTGTCCTCTAGAGAACATCTTATCAACAACTTTTACCAAACCATATTTCTTGAAGTAGTGTAACTAATAAATATTTATGTAGGACCATAACATCATATCATTTCATAACAAAAGATGGCATTTCCCCTACAAACAAGTGAAATAGAAAGAATTCAATAATGTTAGTATTACTAGGGAGAAAACAAAGGGAAAAAAGGCATAATAAAAAAATTCCTTAATTATCTAACTATTTACTGGAATTCAATGATGTGGTTATTATTTGCTCGACAAAAAGAACCTGTTGAATAGTAACACTAAAACCACTGAAGAAGCTTATGTCAGGAGTGTGAAACTATCAAAGCATGTGATAGAGTATGAAGAAACTATCATAGATTTCCCATGTTTGGTCCCTTCCCCCTAGAGAACCATAGAGTGACCATCAACATGGACAAATTTATCTAAAGGCTTACTAACATTGGACATTAGCCAAGCAACCCCTATTGATGTCAGTCCTTTTTCTATATGTTACTCATTTTTAGCTAGATTGAGTTAAGTGTTAGTTTAATATTTCACATCGAGTCAAGTAGATCTTCACTTTCATACTTGAGATGTTGCTAATTTTCATGTACAAAACAAAACTAATCTTCCTGAAAGAATTCTTAGTATGCTTCATACATTCACTATAAATAAATAACTATTTCTAGAATTGTTGTTACTGATTAAAAAAATTCACAAAAACGGTCAACACCAAATTAATTGAAGCAAATTTCATGTGTGTCAAGTCCACTTTCAATAGTATATGAGACAAATTATCCTACCAAAACCATCTTTTGAGAATCGAAGTCCATGCAAAATATAACTAATACCTCAGAATATAACTGAAATCGTTTTACCAAGAATTGTATGTACTAAAAATCATATGCACAGAAAAGATTCAAACCACAATTATAAAAAAGTTTTATCATTACAAGTTCGTTTAATTACTATATAACACAAAAATAAGGTAAAAATATATGGAAAACACACATTTTTTACAATGAGAATAATATTAACCTAATACAACATTGTAATTTCATAATAAGCTAACAACGGATAATGATGATCCCCGTGCATCAAACATGCCTAAGGTAAAAATATGTTCGCCAAAGGCGCATATTTGAAAATGTGATCACATTTGGATGCAAGTTTCCTTAGAAAAATTAAATAATATGTGTTTATGATACTACTTTATAAAATTCTAGCCTGCAGATCGAGTAGGACACTATGCTAGTACATTGAAAAGCACAAACATACATAAGTAATTGGAAAGCAACAACACTAATAACCTTCGATCCGTGGGTTCCTTGTTTTATAGTAGTTTAGCACTCATCCCTCTCTCTGAATAACAATCACAATGATAATGTCAACCACAAGTTACTCCTTAAATCTCAAGTATAGGTTACAATCTTTTCTGGAGTATTTTCATGTGCAACAAAAATAGTCAATGCATTTTTGGTGCTTTTAGAGAACTAAATACCACATACTATTTCCATCTTTCAGACATGACGATCATGTCTTTTTTCAATAAAAAAATAGTGCGCAATTTCTTTACTAGTAGCGTGCTATAGCATACAAGGATAGGCCACACTAAAGTTTGGCATTTTTTCTTATGATCGGGCTATTCATGAAATAACACACTATATTGCCCTAAAACGGTATAGCTTGTATTTTGTTTTTTGGCAACCCATTTTCCCAAGGACACAAGTCTGACCTAGACCAAATAGGAAAAATAGAGAATCCCCTATCCAACTAAGCGCTTCCAGTCCCCAGCTCTCTACTTTATTCTTGACCCAACCACGCGGTCCTGTGCGTCGGTGGAGGCGGTTCTTCTTCCTCCTGTTCGGTCCGTCTACTTCCATTCCTCGCCGGTCTTCCTCTGTTATCCACCGATCTTTCCTGTTTGCGGTGGCTCATGTCGCAGCTAGCTGCGCCTCTAACAAGTGAGGCACCAGGCAAGTTCTTTGTGCTCGCAGATCCATGATGTATGTGTTGGATCATGATGTTTTCTAGATCTTAGTTTTCGATTATCTTACAAGTTATTCATCTTAACTCCTAGCACTCGATTGATTGATCATCGCTTTGTCAAATAGCTAGCTACATGGAGTACTTCACTATCCGGCAATGAGAGGTTAATTTGTAGCAATGGAGATCCCGGCGGCATCTGATTCTAAATTTGCATTTTTTTGCTATGTTGTTGCCTCATGGGTTGTTGATGTTAGGCTACATTAAAGTTCTTTTAGTACTTTATTATTGAAATATATCATTTATTCTTGTTAAAATCCTTTAATTTTAGGCTATACATGGCATTACTTTGAAACACCATTTGTAAATAGCACACGATAGCGTGTATAGCATCTGGAGGAGGCCACCCCTATTTCTCTTAACCTGCTATTTTTTGCTGCTTTTTTGAAAGGCACAATCATTTATTGTTACTACTGAATGCCCACTTCTCACTCCCACAAACAATTCATCGTAGAACATGAGGCACATGGTTATGCTTTCAAGTGATATTCTTTGACATCATTCTTATCATTGATTTAGTATAATGTCTTCATTGTCATGTCTTCAGAAAAGTAGCAGATTTTGTTTCGATAACGGACAACCATGTAAAAATGATTGTTGTTTTGGCTTACCAAATTGTTGCTTTCCTCTAATGTAGGTGTATTTTGATGAGTTAGGACAAATGCCAATATTGGCAGATAAAATAATATCTGAACCACAATGAACATTAAGTTCGTGTCATCCAAAATTAACCATTTGAATTTATTACTACATGGCTTATAGTTCCACTCTTCTTTTGTTATGGCCCATTATTAAACTGATGATATTTTTTTAGAACAATTAGTTCATGTGCAACATTTGATACATCATATATTGGTCGTAATCAATGTTTTCTCATAATTCCTCGGTGCAAAAACCACCAATGTTATGTTTAAATAGGGATTTTCTTCCTTAGGCCACATTTTCCTTAGATATCCCATTTTCCATGTTGCTTTGAATTACTTGAAATGGTTTTAGGTATTACAATAATTATATATATATAGACACACACACACACAGGTGTGTGTGTGTGTATGTGTGTGTGTGCATCAGCGCAAATAATTTATTCTACCCTCCGGCCATCCCACGGGAACTAGGCAGCCAACCAGATCCACCCAGAATGCAAACCTCCCTCCCATAGTAACAGATGGTAAAAATATTCGTCAGTTTTACTACAGGAAACTAAGTGTATTACGATCAAACATAAACCCAAAATTAAGTTGTAAAAGTGGCACCCACATTTGCTACTAAATGCAAAGCGTTTTACCATCAAGTTTGATGCCAGATTAGGTAGTAAATGAATCAAGTTTTTTTACTATAGAACAATAAGCATATTACCGTATGAATAAAGAATTAGGCCATGGATTTGTTAGGCTGTCCGCGAGTACGCTAGAGCACTTACCAGCACCTGCATATGTAGTAAAAAGATTATTATTTTTTACAACATGTTACATATGACTTTACAACGATAGTTTGCACAAGATTTCACAGTAAAGAAATCAATAAGTTTTGCTATATGTTACATGAGACATTACTACCAATTTATGGACATGCATCTAAGTAGCGAAGTTAACACTTTTTACTACATGTCACATGGGCTATCACTATCAATATGAACATGCACCTATAGTAATGACGTTCACACTTTCTACTACATGCCAAATAGGCTATTACGACCAAATGTGTAGAGGAGCACGAGGATGTGCATATGTTTTCTGGTTGATTGGGTGCACAATACGCTGGGAGTGCAGAATAAGGATTTTGCCACCATATAGTAAAACTAGCAATTATATATATATATGATTTACAACCACATTAATTCGAACATTATGGATGCCGGTGTAACTCAGATGACATTATTCACACTAAAATGTTGTTCTCTCTTGTGGGAACATCTGGAACACTCTCTTGATCTCTAGCTATAGCCTACAAGTATGAGTGGATATACATAAGCATGGGTTTTTAATTCCGTCCAAACCTGTACACACACCCCACACATAGACTCAACCCAACACCCACCTCAACTTCTAAAAAAATAATCCCCTCAGATGGGTGATAGGTATCTATCATTACCATCTTGTTACACGCTAAATTATATTACTTGAGTCCCAACCCTTAGTTAGACAATATACTACTTGATTCCCCAAGCTTATGTGATTTAATTGTACTAGCAAACATTCTTGTGCGTTGCAACGGGAGGAAAAACCCGCCCCTAGTCCAGTAAGCATGGCTCAAGACTCCCACGGGGCTACATCCTCTATTTCAATGTGGTGCCCTACCCATGTCACTTCTTATACTTCTTTGCACCCTCACTGATAGTGAGCATGGTGTCCATCCTATCACAATATATATGATGGTCATTCCCAAGGCGATGATCTCGGGCACCGCATGGCTCACCTTCATTGAACAACACCAGTGAAAGAGAATCTTTTGAACATCTTTCAATTTGTTAAATACTAGCTTAAATATCATGGAGCATTGAGTAAAAAAAATGCCCTTTGAACTATTAGCCACAATAGTTGCTCCTAAAATGATGTGGATTCCTTCTATTTGTGTCTCGGGTATGAGTGGAAAATATTCACTCTCAAAAGACAATGAAGAAATAAGACCAAAAAAGAGAGTATTATTAAAATTGCATGCACGCCTTATATACTCAAATGAGACTGAAGGAGCAATATGCCCTTTAGTCATATACGCACAAAGGGATAGAGTCATTTAGAAAATGTTTTAATTATAAGCATCAACTTGTATGTTGTGCCACTTACAATGATCTGTTCTACCAATTAGTCCACAATGAATTCACTAATGCTAGGAGCATGTTTCATCTGAATGGCTTTGTTTCTTTGTTTCTGGAGAAAGAAATCATAACTCTTAAATCGAACACCATTGACCCCACCTACGAAAGACTGGCTCATCATTCTTTAGGGAACCCTACCTCTTTTCAATATCCTCTAGCGACAGAACTAACACTTGTGACGCAACCAAATCAACTATTTGATCTGGAGAATAGAACACACCGCATTGTGATTACTCTAGCACCTGTAGGATGGATCAACAGGCAATCGTGAACATTTAATTGAATTCTAAAATCATCAATGACAGATCAAAAGCAGGTCATGAAATTTAAAACCATCAATGAACTCCACCAGTGCACCTCGTCGTTGGTTCTATCAACCTTAACCTCCAGGGCAAGAGGCCTGTTCCACACTTGCGATGGTGGCCTATGACCTCCTCCTTCTTGATAGGGCACAACCACTAGGAGCTGTCTGAGGGAGATGATGGCGCCCTGATGTGGAACTACGCTAGCACGTCTCCACCACACTCACCATGGACCCCTTCCATGAGGTGAGCCTTTCAAGCTTCCCAATCTGTCTCCTTCATCTCTTTCCAGTACCTCCATCGCAACGGAATCATTGATTCTGGCGAAACCCCACTCGATTCCACCTGCATAGAGCCTCCTCAACACCTTCGACAACCTCCTAGATAGGCAGCACACACGATAGTCTGTGTAGAGGTGCTAACCTTTCTATGACTCTTTCGGCAAAGCATTGCCCTATAAAGGTGGTGACAACCGGGCATATGCTGCAAATATACAACACTTCGGTTGCTGCTATAAAATTTGCTCCAAATGGGGGACCATCCAGGACCTCAATAAAGTGGTTGTTTTATGTCACTTTGTGACAGAAACACTGCTCCAACAACTTCCCTGAAATAGAAAACCCACAAAATGACAACCGCGGTGTATTTTAGGGCACCAATTTTAGGCTTTTATTGGAAATGAACATTTTCTATTGCCCTTAAATTCACTTTTTGGTGGCTCTAATTTTAATCCAATTGCATTTTGCACCCTGTTATAGGGCTATGGTTGGGGTTCTATCATTTTTTAGGGTTTTTAAATTAGCTTCTCAATTTTTGAATTTCGCCAATTGTCCACTCTCACTAGAAAAGACCAAGAGCAAGGAAGTATACATCCTCTCTTCTTCCCTACCAGATATTCTCTTTTTAGCTTACTTGAGAAAGAACTATTAACAATTAGGTTCAACGCAACTAGCACGCCAAGGCCCTGAATCCACCATTTTGCTCCCTACCACAAACACCAGCCACACCTCCTACAAGAAGTTCTCATGCATTTGTCTTCTTTCAACAACTAGCAAAAACACTTATACTCCGATCCACAATAAGACAGCAGCATTAGCGGCCTAAAAATAGATTCGGGCAAAATAGCTCTTCTCTACTTCTTTGCTACAGTACTTACTACACCAAGACTGCTACCTTTAGCTGATAGTATCTGTACATACCTCACAAATCTCTCCTTTCACCAACGCAGACATGCATGCCATTTTACTTGCACTATCGACCGTCGTCTAGGATGAGGTTTTGATTTCGAGCGGCCAGCCAGCCACACATCCGCCTCTTGCCTCTACACCAAGCACACACGAGCTACAGTTCCTGCACGATCCACAAGGAGGGGCCTCGGTCCCTGGTTGCACGCCAAAATCTTCAAAGCCGATTTGCTGCACTGTCCCGCGCTCCTGACCACGAGCACCTCTTCTCTCTGCTCTAGTCCACGACTACCACCAGAGGCTCTCCCTCCTGCTCCAGACCAGTTCTGCTCTGCTAAAGGCTACGCCTCTGGTGCAGCTTCTCCCATGAAATTTTACCCTCACTCCAGAATCTCCACTAGCACCAGAACCTCTCTGCACCCACAACTATGACTACGAGCACCAACTTTCCACTCGCCGCTAGCAATGGCTTTAGTTGTAACCTGGGTGTCATACCTTGTTTTTACAGGAACCATACAGTGTTGTTTCTTGGGGGAAATTCTGTAACACTCTCTTGCTCTCTAGCTATAACCTACATGTATGAGTAGATATACACAAGGGTGGGCCTTTGGACCAAACCCACACACACACACACACACCACATATACACTCAACCCAACATATATCCTTACTAGGATGTTGATTAGTAGAAGTTTTCACCATGTTTCTAAGGTATGTAACTGTTTTACTACTCAATGCAGTCAAATCTCCATTTCCTTACATAATAGGTGTTGAAGCCTTGAAGTTGAAGTGTAGGACGTGAGATGATGTTGGTCCTTGAGGCATCACTTTTCATAATAGTATAGGGAAAGCAGATACATTTTCTATTGGTAACAATTAGTGGGGCACATTGTCCAAAAAGAATTTGATAGCGAGAGGCCAATAAGGTTAAACATGTCAATCTCCAACGAAATGAGATATGTTTCTCCATTGTATAATCACAACAAAGGGGTCTCTTGATTTCTTTCTGATTACAATCTAAATGACGTCTAGGTCTAAGTATGACTAGCCGCTATTACATATATATTTTCCTTTTAAATCTTTTTTATGAAATATGTTTCAAATATAAGTCCTCCCGAGAACATATTCTCAACAAGTTTTACAAAAACATATTTCTTGAAGTATTTAGCTAATAAATATTTATATAGGAACATAAGATCTTATTATTTCATAACAAAAGACGGCATTTCCACTACAAACAAGCGAAATAGAAATAATTCAATAATGTTAGTATTATTAGGGAGAAAACAAAGAAAAAATGCATAGTAAAAAAATTATTCCCTTTATTATCTAACTATTTACAAGAATTCAATGATGTGGTTATTCTTTGCTCAACAAAAAGAATCTATTGAATAGTAACACTAAAACCATTGAAGACCCTTATGTGAGCATGAAATCATCAAAGAATATGATCGAGTACAAAGAAACTATCAAGCTTTCTCATGTTTGGTCCCTTCCCCCTAGAGAATCATACGGCAAACCACCAACATGGACATATTTATCTAAAGGCCAATTAAGATTGGACATTAGAAAAGAAACCCCTATTGATGTTTTAGCCAGATTTAGTTATGTGTTAGTTTAATATTTCACATCGATTCAAGTAGATATTCACTTCCATCGTTGAGATCTTGCTAATTGTCATGTACAAAACATAACTAATCTTCTTGAAAGAATTCTCAGTACACTACTAGAGAAAAGCTTACAAGTAGCGCTTGTTTTTTTGCTACTAGTAGAGCGGGTACCAGCGCTACTGCTTTGACGCTACAACTATTTTCTAGCAGTAGCGTGTTTATAGGCCAGCGCTACTTCTAACATTTATGTTTTCTTTTTAATATTTTGGCGTTGTACATGTTTAAATAGATATATCTTTTATACAATAACAACTCATCATGAACTAGTCTGTTTAAATAGCATATTCATTACCAGTAGTCATCACCACCAAAAAATGTCCGTCAATGAGACATCATATATATAACAAGTTGGTCACTAGTCATAATCACAACTCCTCATCTTCCTCATCAACTCTAACACATTATAGCACATAATAACACATTCTACCTAGGACCTACTCCTCTCATAGGACCTACTCTACCCTCTCTTAGGTAAAATATCATAAAACAAGATAGGCATTAACTCTTCATTAAGGAAACTGAACTCTCCATAATGAAGAACGGAGAACATCCTGTCTCCAAGTCTTGGCCTACACACAATGTTGCTTCCAACTAGCTCTCTACGATGGTTGAAACATTTTTTCCAATCATTTATTATCATTGCTTCCTCGCTTTTAGAAATCCGATTGGACATGAGTGATGTGGATACTGTGGTTGACCTGGCCGTGGTGGCCGTAAGCTCATAACTTCAACGCGACCTCTTGGCAACATCAGATGAGGCACACAATCCATCGGGATTTTCTTTTCAAAAACATAGTAATAACTTTATAGTTAGCAATGTAGTTAGCAATGTTCAAAGATACACGGATGTCATAATAGTAGAAAATCTTACCATGATATCTCCATTGATATTACTGTAGCACACCGCGTGCACTAGTGGCACATATGGACCATAATTTTGAGGAATTCGATAATAGCTATTGTAATTCTCAAGATCAGTAAAAAAAGTGCTAAGACCATCTTTCTCCTTATAAGTTAATTGTGCTTCATCATTGTAGTAGTAGGTTCTGTCTACCATCTTCCGTACATTTTTTGAAGAATGAAAATAAGCTGTCAATGGAAATAAGCTGTCAAATATTTTGAAATTAACAATATAAATTACTTAGTAAATATGTTTAAGAAACTCACACAACGGTAGAACTGGAAGCGTGTCAACAAGGACCCAAATGGTCATATCATTTTTGTCGATGTCAGGATCACCAAGATCGAAGGTGAGAAGCATACCCTCACGAAAATCATACGCCTTGGAAAGGGCTCCCCAATTCGGGTAACCAAAATTGGATGAGTTCACAGAATTGTATAGTTTTACAACAAAATCATAACGATGATGGGTCCTTAGTTGAATTATTTTTGTCTCCGTGCTTTCATGATCTTCAAAACTCATCTTCTCCAAGACATAGCGTCTTGCATGGCATGGGATAAGCTAGTCGAATTGTAAAAGACGGAAATTACACGTTGAAGAAGGAGAGAAGTCGTGCAAAAATAATATAAAAAACTTGTCATTGTTGCATACCGTATCAACATCGAAGGTCTCTTGGAGCTTGATGCTGAAGCGCCGACCTTCTACCAGGTGAGGCATGTCGCACATACCGCTCTTATCTCCGGCGTAATCGCACATAGCAAATTCCCTTTCATCGTCAGACATTTCCTAATAGGTAATTAATAATCCATCATAAATACATATGTAGTAGTTTGTAGCACAAACCGCGCTCATCTTTTGCATTCAATAAGCAAATAACTAATAGGTAATTAATAATCCATCATCGAATACATATATAGTAGTTTGTAGCAAATATCATCATATAATAAGATTAATACATCTCGAATAATAGCTCATCTAGGTTCAATGGGCCGCGGTGGACACCCAAAGAGAAGGAACCATCACCAGATCATAGCTCCGGTGAGATCCCCAAATAATCTGCCAGGTCTTGGAGAACTGGTCGTTTACCAATGCAACCAAGTAGCGCTGGATGTGCGTGTTCTCCTCCGTGACACGGTGTTGAACCACCTGCGTGGGGGACTGAAGCCTCTCCACTGATGAAGGCCCATGTGACCGCCACCAAAGAAGCTCCAGGTCGACGAAGGGCTGGCTCCTCACTAAGCTGCGCTCACCAGAAGGTAGCATAACCCAGTACCAGCCCGGCGGAGCCCAGTCCCGAACATGGCCCCTTGGCTCAAGAAGGAGTCCTCCGCTGAGTCGACGACGAGGATGCGGGATAGGCATCGTCGACATCGAGAACAAAATGCTTATTTATGAAAACAAAATTAATAAACACTTAGCAAAATTTGACATGACCTTTGCTAAAAATAGGACCAATCGAGCGCCTGAAATTTGCCAGAACGTAAACGAATCAACATTTCTGGCAAAACATAGGCCACTCAGAAAAATATGACATTGTCCAAAATGTGACATGTTCAAAATATGACATGTCCACTGCAAGTTTGCATAAAACAGGAAAAATTGCTTTAACTAAAAAAATAACAACAATTGCTTTAACTAAAAAAATACCTAGACTTATGTTAACTACACCTAAAACAACTAAAACACATAAAATTCTGATAACCACACCTAAAACAACTAAACCACCTAAAATTCTATTAACTACACCTAAAACAACTAAACCACCTAAAACAACTAAAACACCTAAAACAAATTCAACATTATTCTAAGAATACCTACATTATTCTAAGAACCTACCATTTTAACTAAAACACCTACAAATTTAACTAAAACACCTAAAAATTCAACTAAAGCACCTACATTATTTAACTAAAACATCTACAAATTCAACTAAAACACCTAAAAATTAACTACTCTCTAATAACTATAACTAGGGAGGGAGGGAGGAGGAGGAAGGAGGGAGGAGTATACCTCTCGGTGGAGGA